>NC_134013.1:17500-22500 GCF_040712315.1 Castanea sativa | reverse complement strand
TAGGGTTTAGGGTTTAGGGTTTAGGGTTTAGGGTTTAGGGTTTAGGGTTTAGGGTTTAGGGTTTAGGGTTTAGGGTTTAGGGTTTAGGGTTTAGGGTTTAGGGTTTAGGGTTTAGGGTTTAGGGTTTAGGGTTTAGGGTTTAGGGTTTAGGGTTTAGGGTTTAGGGTTTAGGGTTTAGGGTTTAGGGTTTAGGGTTTAGGGTTTAGGGTTTAGGGTTTAGGGTTTAGGGTTTAGGGTTTAGGGTTTAGGGTTTAGGGTTTAGGGTTTAGGGTTTTAGGGTTTAGGGTTTAGGGTTTAGGGTTTAGGGTTTAGGGTTTAGGGTTTAGGGTTTAGGGTTTAGGGTTTAGGGTTTAGGGTTTAGGGTTTAGGGTTTAGGGTTTAGGGTTTAGGGTTTAGGGTTTAGGGTTTAGGGTTTAGGGTTTAGGGTTTAGGGTTTAGGGTTTAGGGTTTAGGGTTTAGGGTTTAGGGTTTAGGGTTTAGGGTTTAGGGTTTAGGGTTTAGGGTTTAGGGTTTAGGGTTTAGGGTTTAGGGTTTAGGGTTTAGGGTTTAGGGTTTAGGGTTTAGGGTTTAGGGTTTAGGGTTTAGGGTTTAGGGTTTAGGGTTTAGGGTTTAGGGTTTAGGGTTTAGGGTTTAGGGTTTAGGGTTTAGGGTTTAGGGTTTAGGGTTTAGGGTTTAGGGTTTAGGGTTTAGGGTTTAGGGTTTAGGGTTTAGGGTTTAGGGTTTAGGGTTTAGGGTTTAGGGTTTAGGGTTTAGGGTTTAGGGTTTAGGGTTTAGGGTTTAGGGTTTAGGGTTTAGGGTTTAGGGTTTAGGGTTTTTAGGGTTTAGGGTTTAGGGTTTAGGGTTTAGGGTTTAGGGTTTAGGGTTTAGGGTTTAGGGTTTAGGGTTTAGGGTTTAGGGTTTAGGGTTTAGGGTTTAGGGTTTAGGGTTTAGGGTTTAGGGTTTAGGGTTTAGGGTTTAGGGTTTAGGGTTTAGGGTTTAGGGTTTAGGGTTTAGGGTTTAGGGTTTAGGGTTTAGGGTTTAGGGTTTAGGGTTTAGGGTTTAGGGTTTAGGGTTTAGGGTTTAGGGTTTAGGGTTTAGGGTTTAGGGTTTAGGGTTTAGGGTTTAGGGTTTAGGGTTTAGGGTTTAGGGTTTAGGGTTTAGGGTTTAGGGTTTAGGGTTTAGGGTTTAGGGTTTAGGGTTTAGGGTTTAGGGTTTAGGGTTTAGGGTTTAGGGTTTAGGGTTTAGGGTTTAGGGTTTAGGGTTTAGGGTTTAGGGTTTAGGGTTTAGGGTTTAGGGTTTAGGGTTTAGGGTTTAGGGTTTAGGGTTTAGGGTTTAGGGTTTAGGGTTTAGGGTTTAGGGTTTAGGGTTTAGGGTTTAGGGTTTAGGGTTTAGGGTTTAGGGTTTAGGGTTTAGGGTTTAGGGTTTAGGGTTTAGGGTTTAGGGTTTAGGGTTTAGGGTTTAGGGTTTAGGGTTTAGGGTTTAGGGTTTAGGGGTTTAGGGTTTAGGGTTTAGGGTTTAGGGTTTAGGGTTTAGGGTTTAGGGTTTAGGGTTTAGGGTTTAGGGTTTAGGGTTTAGGGTTTAGGGTTTAGGGTTTAGGGTTTAGGGTTTAGGGTTTAGGGTTTAGGGTTTAGGGTTTAGGGTTTAGGGTTTAGGGTTTAGGGTTTAGGGTTTAGGGTTTAGGGTTTAGGGTTTAGGGTTTAGGGTTTAGGGTTTAGGGTTTAGGGTTTAGGGTTTAGGGTTTAGGGTTTAGGGTTTAGGGTTTAGGGTTTAGGGTTTAGGGTTTAGGGTTTAGGGTTTAGGGTTTAGGGTTTAGGGTTTAGGGTTTAGGGTTTAGGGTTTAGGGTTTAGGGTTTAGGGTTTAGGGTTTAGGGTTTAGGGTTTAGGGTTTAGGGTTTAGGGTTTAGGGTTTAGGGTTTAGGGTTTAGGGTTTAGGGTTTAGGGTTTAGGGTTTAGGGTTTAGGGTTTAGGGTTTAGGGTTTAGGGTTTAGGGTTTAGGGTTTAGGGTTTAGGGTTTAGGGTTTAGGGTTTAGGGTTTAGGGTTTAGGGTTTAGGGTTTAGGGTTTAGGGTTTAGGGTTTAGGGTTTAGGGTTTAGGGTTTAGGGTTTAGGGTTTAGGGTTTAGGGTTTAGGGTTTAGGGTTTAGGGTTTAGGGTTTAGGGTTTAGGGTTTAGGGTTTAGGGTTTAGGGTTTAGGGTTTAGGGTTTAGGGTTTAGGGTTTAGGGTTTAGGGTTTAGGGTTTAGGGTTTAGGGTTTAGGGTTTAGGGTTTAGGGTTTAGGGTTTAGGGTTTAGGGTTTAGGGTTTAGGGTTTAGGGTTTAGGGTTTAGGGTTTAGGGTTTAGGGTTTAGGGTTTAGGGTTTAGGGTTTAGGGTTTAGGGTTTAGGGTTTAGGGTTTAGGGTTTAGGGTTTAGGGTTTTAGGGTTTAGGGTTTAGGGTTTAGGGTTTAGGGTTTAGGGTTTAGGGTTTAGGGTTTAGGGGTTTTGGGTTTAGGGTTTAGGGTTTAGGGTTTAGGGTTTAGGGTTTAGGGTTTAGGGTTTTAGGGTTTAGGGTTTAGGGTTTAGGGTTTAGGGTTTAGGGTTTAGGGTTTAGGGTTTAGGGTTTAGGGTTTAGGGTTTAGGGTTTAGGGTTTAGGGTTTAGGGTTTAGGGTTTAGGGTTTAGGGTTTAGGGTTTAGGGTTTAGGGTTTAGGGTTTAGGGTTTAGGGTTTAGGGTTTAGGGTTTAGGGTTTAGGGTTTAGGGTTTAGGGTTTAGGGTTTAGGGTTTAGGGTTTAGGGTTTAGGGTTTAGGGTTTAGGGTTTAGGGTTTAGGGTTTAGGGTTTAGGGTTTAGGGTTTAGGGTTTAGGGTTTAGGGTTTAGGGTTTAGGGTTTAGGGTTTAGGGTTTAGGGTTTAGGGTTTAGGGTTTAGGGTTTAGGGTTTAGGGTTTAGGGTTTAGGGTTTAGGGTTTAGGGTTTAGGGTTTAGGGTTTAGGGTTTAGGGTTTAGGGTTTAGGGTTTAGGGTTTAGGGTTTTAGGGTTTAGGGTTTAGGGTTTAGGGTTTAGGGTTTAGGGTTTAGGGTTTAGGGTTTAGGGTTTAGGGTTTAGGGTTTAGGGTTTAGGGTTTAGGGTTTAGGGTTTAGGGTTTAGGGTTTAGGGTTTAGGGTTTAGGGTTTAGGGTTTAGGGTTTAGGGTTTAGGGTTTAGGGTTTAGGGTTTAGGGTTTAGGGTTTAGGGTTTAGGGTTTAGGGTTTAGGGTTTAGGGTTTAGGGTTTAGGGTTTAGGGTTTAGGGTTTAGGGTTTAGGGTTTAGGGTTTAGGGTTTAGGGTTTAGGGTTTAGGGTTTAGGGTTTAGGGTTTAGGGTTTAGGGTTTAGGGTTTAGGGTTTAGGGTTTAGGGTTTAGGGTTTAGGGTTTAGGGTTTAGGGTTTAGGGTTTAGGGTTTAGGGTTTAGGGTTTAGGGTTTAGGGTTTAGGGTTTAGGGTTTAGGGTTTAGGGTTTAGGGTTTAGGGTTTAGGGTTTAGGGTTTAGGGTTTAGGGTTTAGGGTTTAGGGTTTAGGGTTTAGGGTTTAGGGTTTAGGGGTTTAGGGTTTAGGGTTTAGGGTTTAGGGTTTAGGGTTTAGGGTTTAGGGTTTAGGGTTTAGGGTTTAGGGTTTAGGGTTTAGGGTTTAGGGTTTAAGGGTTTAGGGTTTAGGGTTTAGGGTTTAGGGTTTAGGGTTTAGGGTTTAGGGTTTAGGGTTTAGGGTTTAGGGTTTAGGGTTTAGGGTTTAGGGTTTAGGGTTTAGGGTTTAGGGTTTAGGGTTTAGGGTTTAGGGTTTAGGGTTTAGGGTTTAGGGTTTTAGGGTTTAGGGTTTAGGGTTTAGGGTTTAGGGTTTAGGGAGAGTTTAGGGTTTAGGGTTTAGGGTTTAGGGTTTAGGGTTTAGGGTTTAGGGTTTAGGGTTTAGGGTTTAGGGTTTAGGGTTTAGGGTTTAGGGTTTAGGGTTTAGGGTTTAGGGTTTAGGGTTTAGGGTTTAGGGTTTAGGGTTTTAGGGTTTAGGGTTTAGGGTTTAGGGTTTAGGGTTTAGGGTTTAGGGTTTAGGGTTTAGGGTTTAGGGTTTAGGGTTTAGGGTTTAGGGTTTAGGGTTTAGGGTTTAGGGTTTAGGGTTTAGGGTTTAGGGTTTAGGGTTTAGGGTTTAGGGTTTAGGGTTTAGGGTTTAGGGTTTAGGGTTTAGGGTTTAGGGTTTAGGGTTTAGGGTTTAGGGTTTAGGGTTTAGGGTTTAGGGTTTAGGGTTTTAGGGTTTAGGGTTTAGGGTTTAGGGTTTAGGGTTTAGGGTTTAGGGTTTAGGGTTTAGGGTTTAGGGTTTAGGGTTTAGGGTTTAGGGTTTAGGGTTTAGGGTTTAGGGTTTAGGGTTTAGGGTTTAGGGTTTAGGGTTTAGGGTTTAGGGTTTAGGGTTTAGGGTTTAGGGTTTAGGGTTTAGGGTTTAGGGTTTAGGGTTTAGGGTTTAGGGTTTAGGGTTTAGGGTTTAGGGTTTAGGGTTTAGGGTTTAGGGTTTAGGGTTTAGGGTTTAGGGTTTAGGGTTTAGGGTTTAGGGTTTAGGGTTTAGGGTTTAGGGTTTAGGGTTTAGGGTTTAGGGTTTAGGGTTTAGGGTTTAGGGTTTAGGGTTTAGGGTTTAGGGTTTAGGGTTTAGGGTTTAGGGTTTAGGGTTTAGGGTTTAGGGTTTAGGGTTTAGGGTTTAGGGTTTAGGGTTTAGGGTTTAGGGTTTAGGGTTTAGGGTTTAGGGTTTAGGGTTTAGGGTTTAGGGTTTAGGGTTTAGGGTTTAGGGTTTAGGGTTTAGGGTTTAGGGTTTAGGGTTTAGGGTTTAGGGTTTAGGGTTTAGGGTTTAGGGTTTAGGGTTTAGGGTTTAGGGTTTAGGGTTTAGGGTTTAGGGTTTAGGGTTTAGGGTTTAGGGTTTAGGGTTTTTGGTTTAGTTTTTAGGGTTTAGGGTTTAGGGTTTAGGGTTTAGGGTTTAGGGTTTAGGGTTTAGGGTTTAGGGTTTAGGGTTTAGGGTTTAGGGTTTAGGGTTTAGGGTTTAGGGT
>NC_134013.1:10000-12500 GCF_040712315.1 Castanea sativa | reverse complement strand
TTTAGGGTTTAGGGTTTAGGGTTTAGGGTTTAGGGTTTAGGGTTTAGGGTTTAGGGTTTAGGGTTTAGGGTTTAGGGTTTAGGGTTTAGGGTTTAGGGTTTAGGGTTTAGGGTTTAGGGTTTAGGGTTTAGGGTTTAGGGTTTAGGGTTTAGGGTTTAGGGTTTAGGGTTTAGGGTTTAGGGTTTAGGGTTTAGGGTTTAGGGTTTAGGGTTTAGGGTTTAGGGTTTAGGGTTTAGGGTTTAGGGTTTAGGGTTTAGGGTTTAGGGTTTAGGGTTTAGGGTTTAGGGTTTAGGGTTTAGGGTTTAGGGTTTAGGGTTTAGGGTTTAGGGTTTAGGGTTTAGGGTTTAGGGTTTAGGGTTTAGGGTTTAGGGTTTAGGGTTTAGGGTTTAGGGTTTAGGGTTTAGGGTTTAGGGTTTAGGGTTTAGGGTTTAGGGTTTAGGGTTTAGGGTTTAGGGTTTAGGGTTTAGGGTTTAGGGTTTAGGGTTTAGGGTTTAGGGTTTAGGGTTTAGGGTTTAGGGTTTAGGGTTTAGGGTTTAGGGTTTAGGGTTTAGGGTTTAGGGTTTAGGGTTTAGGGTTTAGGGTTTAGGGTTTAGGGTTTAGGGTTTAGGGTTTAGGGTTTAGGGTTTAGGGTTTAGGGTTTAGGGTTTAGGGTTTAGGGTTTAGGGTTTAGGGTTTAGGGTTTAGGGTTTAGGGTTTAGGGTTTAGGGTTTAGGGTTTAGGGTTTTAGGGTTTAGGGTTTAGGGTTTAGGGTTTAGGGTTTAGGGTTTAGGGTTTAGGGTTTAGGGTTTAGGGTTTAGGGTTTAGGGTTTAGGGTTTAGGGTTTAGGGTTTAGGGTTTAGGGTTTAGGGTTTAGGGTTTAGAGTTTAGGGTTTAGGGTTTAGGGTTTAGGGTTTAGGGTTTAGGGTTTAGGGTTTAGGGTTTAGGGTTTAGGGTTTAGGGTTTAGGGTTTAGGGTTTAGGGTTTAGGGTTTAGGGTTTAGGGTTTAGGGTTTAGGGTTTAGGGTTTAGGGTTTAGGGTTTAGGGTTTAGGGTTTAGGGTTTAGGGTTTAGGGTTTAGGGTTTAGGGTTTAGGGTTTAGGGTTTAGGGTTTAGGGTTTAGGGTTTAGGGTTTAGGGTTTAGGGTTTAGGGTTTAGGGTTTAGGGTTTAGGGTTTAGGGTTTAGGGTTTAGGGTTTAGGGTTTAGGGTTTAGGGTTTAGGGTTTAGGGTTTAGGGTTTAGGGTTTAGGGTTTAGGGTTTAGGGTTTAGGGTTTAGGGTTTAGGGTTTAGGGTTTAGGGTTTAGGGTTTAGGGTTTAGGGTTTAGGGTTTAGGGTTTAGGGTTTAGGGTTTAGGGTTTAGGGTTTAGGGTTTAGGGTTTAGGGTTTAGGGTTTAGGGTTTAGGGTTTAGGGTTTAGGGTTTAGGGTTTAGGGTTTAGGGTTTAGGGTTTAGGGTTTAGGGTTTAGGGTTTAGGGTTTAGGGTTTAGGGTTTAGGGTTTAGGGTTTAGGGTTTAGGGTTTAGGGTTTAGGGTTTAGGGTTTAGGGTTTAGGGTTTAGGGTTTAGGGTTTAGGGTTTAGGGTTTAGGGTTTAGGGTTTAGGGTTTAGGGTTTAGGGTTTAGGGTTTAGGGTTTAGGGTTTTAGGGTTTAGGGTTTAGGGTTTAGGGTTTAGGGTTTAGGGTTTAGGGTTTAGGGTTTAGGGTTTAGGGTTTAGGGTTTAGGGTTTAGGGTTTAGGGTTTAGGGTTTAGGGTTTAGGGTTTAGGGTTTAGGGTTTAGGGTTTAGGGTTTAGGGTTTAGGGTTTAGGGTTTAGGGTTTAGGGTTTAGGGTTTAGGGTTTAGGGTTTAGGGTTTAGGGTTTAGGGTTTAGGGTTTAGGGGTTATGGAATAGGGTTTAGGGTTTAGGGTTTAGGGTTTAGGGTTTAGGGTTTAGGGTTTAGGGTTTAGGGTTTAGGGTTTAGGGTTTAGGGTTTAGGGTTTAGGGTTTAGGGTTTAGGGTTTAGGGTTTAGGGTTTAGGGTTTAGGGTTTAGGGTTTAGGGTTTAGGGTTTAGGGTTTAGGGTTTAGGGTTTAGGGTTTAGGGTTTAGGGTTTAGGGTTTAGGGTTTAGGGTTTAGGGTTTAGGGTTTAGGGTTTAGGGTTTAGGGTTTAGGGTTTAGGGTTTAGGGTTTAGGGTTTAGGGTTTAGGGTTTAGGGTTTAGGGTTTAGGGTTTAGGGTTTAGGGTTTAGGGTTTAGGGTTTAGGGTTTAGGGTTTAGGGTTTAGGGTTTAGGGTTTAGGGTTTAGGGTTTAGGGTTTAGGGTTTAGGGTTTAGGGTTTAGGGTTTAGGGTTTAGGGTTTAGGGTTTAGGGTTTAGGGTTTAGGGTTTAGGGTTTAGGGTTTAGGGTTTAGGGTTTAGGGTTTAGGGTTTAGGGTTTAGGGTTTAGGGTTTAGGGTTTAGGGTTTAGGGTTTAGGGTTTAGGGTTTAGGGTTTAGGGTTTAGGGTTTAGGGTTTAGGGTTTAGGGTTTAGGGTTTAGGGTTTAGGGTTTAGG
>NC_134013.1:5000-7500 GCF_040712315.1 Castanea sativa | reverse complement strand
TGGGTTTTGGGTTTAGGGTTTTGGGTTTAGTGTTTTAGTGTTTGAGGGTTTTAGGGTTTTAGTGTTTTAGGGTTTAGGGTTTTAGGGTTTAGGGTTTAGGGTTTAGGAGTTTTAGGAGTTTAGGGTTTTGGGTTTAGGGTTTTAGGGTTTAGGGTTTTTGGTTTTTGGTTTTAGGGTTTAGGGTTTAGGGTTTTAGGGTTTAGGGTTTAGGGTTTTCCCAGGGGTTTTAGGAGTTTAGGGTTTAGGGTTTAGGGTTTAGGGGTTTAGGGTTTAGGGTTTAGGGTTTAGGGTTTAGGGTTTAGGGTTTTAGGTTTATAGGGTTTTAGGGTTTTAGTGTGTTAGGTTTTTAGGTTTTTAGGGTTTAGGGTTTAGGGTTTAGGGTTTAGGGTTTAGGAGTTTAGGGTTTAGGGTTTAGGGTTTAGGGTTTAGGGTTTAGGGTTTAGGGTTTAGGGTTTAGGGTTTAGGGTTTAGGGTTTAGGGTTTAGGGTTTAGGGTTTAGGGTTTAAGGTTTAAGTCTTTAGTGTTTAGGGTTTAGGGATTTAGGGTTTAGGGTTTAGGAGTTTAGGGTTTTAGGGTTTAGGGTTTAGGGTTTAGGGTTTAGGGTTTAGGGTTTAGGGTTTAGGGTTTTGTTTTTTGTGTTTAGGGTTTAGGGTTTAGGGTTTAGGGTTTAGGGTTTAGGGTTTAGGGTTTAGGGTTTAGGGTTTAGGGTTTAGGGTTTAGGGTTTTAGGGTTTAGGGTTTAGGGTTTAGGGTTTAGGGTTTAGGGTTTAGGGTTTTAGGGTTTAAGGGTTTAGGGTTTAGGGTTTAGGGTTTAGGGTTTAGGGTTTAGGGTTTAGGGTTTAGGGTTTAGGGTTTAGGGTTTAGGGTTTAGGGTTTAGGGTTTAGGGTTTAGGGTTTAGGGTTTAGGGTTTAGGGTTTAGGGTTTAGGGTTTAGGGTTTAGGGTTTAGGGTTTAGGGTTTAGGGTTTAGGGTTTAGGGTTTAGGGTTTAGGGTTTAGGGTTTAGGGTTTAGGGTTTAGGGTTTAGGGTTTAGGGTTTAGGGTTTAGGGTTTAGGGTTTAGGGTTTTAGGGTTTAGGGTTTAGGGTTTAGGGTTTAGGGTTTAGGGTTTAGGGTTTAGGGTTTAGGGTTTAGGGTTTAGGGTTTAGGGTTTAGGGTTTAGGGTTTAGGGTTTAGGGTTTAGGGTTTAGGGTTTAGGGTTTAGGGTTTAGGGTTTAGGGTTTAGGGTTTAGGGTTTAGGGTTTAGGGTTTAGGGTTTAGGGTTTGGGGTCTAGGGTTTAGGGTTTAGGGTTTAGGGTTTAGGGTTTAGGGTTTAGGGTTTAGGGTTTAGGGTTTAGGGTTTAGGGTTTAGGGTTTAGGGTTTAGGGTTTAGGGTTTAGGGTTTAGGGTTTAGGGTTTAGGGTTTAGGGTTTAGGGTTTAGGGTTTTAGGGTTTAGGGTTTAGGGTTTAGGGTTTAGGGTTTAGGGTTTTAGGGTTTAGGGTTTAGGGTTTAGGGTTTAGGGTTTTAGGGTTTTAGGGTTTAGGGTTTAGGGTTTAGGGTTTAGGGTTTTAGGGTTTTAGGGTTTTAGGGTTTAGGGTTTAGGGTTTAGGGTTTAGGGTTTTAGGGTTTAGGGTTTTAGGGTTTAGGGTTTAGGGTTTAGGGTTTAGGGTTTAGGGTTTAGGGTTTAGGGTTTTAGGGTTTAGGGTTTAGGGTTTAGGGTTTAGGGTTTAGGGTTTAGGGTTTAGGGTTTAGGGTTTAGGGTTTAGGGTTTAGGGTTTAGGGTTTAGGGTTTAGGGTTTAGGGTTTAGGAGTTGAGGGTGTTAGGGTTTAGGGTTTAGGGTTTAGGGTTTAGGGTTTAGGGTTTAGGGTTTAGGGTTTAGGGTTTAGGGGTTTTGGGGTTAGGGTTTAGGGTTTAGGGTTTAGGGTTTAGGGTTTAGGGTTTAGGGTTTAGGGTTTAGGGTTTAGGGTTTAGGGTTTAGGGTTTAGGGTTTAGGGTTTTTGGGAGAGTTTAGGGTTTAGGGTTTAGGGTTTAGGGTTTAGGGTTTAGGGTTTAGGGTTTAGGGTTTAGGGTTTAGGGTTTAGGGTTTAGGGTTTAGGGTTTAGGGTTTAGGGTTTAGGGTTTTAGGGTTTAGGGTTTAGGGTTTAGGGTTTAGGGTTTAGGGTTTAGGGTTTAGGGTTTAGGGTTTAGGGTTTAGGGTTTAGGGTTTAGGGTTTAGGGTTTAGGGTTTTAGGGTTTAGGGTTTAGGGTTTAGGGTTTAGGGTTTAGGGTTTAGGGTTTAGGGTTTAGGGTTTTAGGGTTTTAGGGTTTTAGGGTTTAGGGTTTAGGGTTTTAGGGTTTAGGGTTTAGGGTTTTAGGGTTTAGGGTTTAGGGTTTAGGGTTTAGGGTTTTAGGGTTTAGGGTTTAGGGTTTAGGGTTTAGGGTTTAGGGTTTAGGGTTTAGGGTTTAGGGTTTAGGGTTTAGGGTTTAGGGTTTAGGGTTTAGGGTTTAGGGTTTAGGGTTTAGGGTTTAGGGTTTAGGGTTTAG